>NW_027270900.1:1270000-1275000 GCF_040938485.1 Diadema antillarum
AAAGTTGTTTTCCAACATTTTCTAAAAAGAAAGATTCAAAGGAACAAACTGAGAAAATGTGTGAAAAACCTATAGGAAAAACAATTCTAATGGTTGTTTACACGTTTTTTACACTTATTTTTTTTTCTATTTGTATTAAATATAGCCGAAGGCCTTGGTCTCGACAACATTTGGGTAACACACTGCACCACGTCAGAAGAGGTGGAAAAGTGATAAAAGAAACCAACCACAACCAAATCATGGCAAACGGCGAATTTTGGAGAGCGTTTGGCGAATGGATAGAAGTGAGTTCTTGAAATGTTGCAACCTACATTGTTATCCCATCCCTAACTACCCTTTTGCGTCAGTAAAATAGCATCAGACAAAAGAAAAAATCTTTGCTAAATTGACACAAATTTAAAATGAATTAGGTCAAAATATCACAAAGTATAACGAAGCGTGACGAAGTATGATGAAGTAAGCGATAAACTGACCAGATTGTATTGATTCAATTGGATTATTTCGATGATTACAATTTGTTTCTAATCCCACTTATTCAAATCCATTTTTTGTGTCTCATATTTCTTTAGGGAGTCATCGGGACCGAAGGAGAAGACAACTATGTATTCGCCTTAATTGAACATGGGATGCGATAGGGTGAGAACGAGTTCAGCCATTTCACGGAAGTAAAACCGCCACGTTGTCTAAACTACCTCGAAGCTACACTCCGGCCTCGACCTGACGATGATGGATGGATGGATAATGTTGAATGGCGACTTACAACACACCCTTCGTAAACAAGAAAGGGCGTTCCAACCGAAGGCGGACATGCTAGGAGTTACTGCAATCCTGAAGGTGGCGACAGATGGCTCCATCATTGACATTGTGAGTAAATATTCATATTTAATAATTGTTTCTAAAGTTCAAATAAAAAATGCAAGTATTCATTTGTCATTTTGTTGAGTAGCAGATGGGAGGTATGAAAAGAAATTTTAAAGACGTCTGGAAGCAAGGCTAATTGGAATTGAACTTTGAAATTCACATATTATAAAGAATTTACTCATGGCCTAATATTTCCCTTAAATATGAATGCTTAACAACGATTAGTCTTCCTTCCAGCCGCCTTCAAATTTCATGTACAAAGTCTATCCATGGGTTTTTGGACTTCGAAAAATTTTCGACTTCTCCATAGCCAATGTACATAAAACTTTAAAGACGTCTGGAAGCAAGACTGATTGGAATTAAACTTTGAAACTAACAAATAATAGACTTTGGGCCAGTCACATACTTTTGGAAAAGTTTGAGTTCTTAACTGATATTACTCTTGCATCCAGCCGCTTTCATATATATTCTATGTACAAACCTATGGTAACTTTAGAAGGGTCTAGAGCTAAGACTAAATGGAGTTACACTATGAAACTAACAAATAATAGATCTTGGGCCAGTCACATACTTTTGGGAAAGTTTAGATCCTTTACTAATATTAGTCTTGCATCCAGCCGCTTTCATATATTTTCTATGTACAAACATATGGTAACTTTAGAAGGGTCTGGAGCTAAGACTAAATAGACTTACACTTTGAAACTAACAAATAATAAACCTTGGGAAAATCATATACTTTTAGAAAAGTTTGATTCCTTAACTAATATCAGTCTTGCATCCAGCCGCTTTTATATCTGTTCCATGTACAAACCTATGGGAGGCAATTGGAAACTTCAAAAGCGTCTGGAGAAAAGACTAAAGGGAGTTAAACTTTGAAACTATCAAATACAAGACCTTAGAGCAGGAACATACTTTTGGGAGAGTTTGAGTCCTTAACTAACATTAGTCTAGCTTCTAGCTGCTTTCAAATACTTTTTGTGTACAAACCTATGGTAACTTTAGAAGGGTCTGGAGCTAAGACTACGCGGAGTTAAGATCTGATATTTTGGGATTATCTATATCTCTACTAGGCCTATATATCCTATTAATTTGGGTTCTTAACTCTGAGGTCACCAAGTGTGAAACCCCCTAACTCTAACCCTAACCCTAACCCTAACCCTAACCCTAACCCTAACCCTAACCCTAACCCTAACCCTAACCCTAACCCTAACCCTAACCCTAACCCTAACCCTAGCTAAGACTACGCGGAGTTAAGATCTGATATTTTGGGATTATCTATATCTCTACTAGGCCTATATATCCTATTAATTTGGGTTCTAACTCTGAGGTCACCAAGTGTGAAACCCCCTAACTCTAACCCTAACCCTAACCCTAACCCTAACCCTAACCCTAACCCTAACCCTAACCCTAACCCTAACCCTAACCCTAACCCTAACCCTAACCCTAACCCTAACCCTAACCCAAACCCTAACCCTAACCCTAACCCTAACCCTAACCCTAACCCTAACCCTAACCCTAACCCTAACCCTAACCCTAGTCCGAAAATCCCATAGGCTTTGTACATATGTACTAAGCCTATGGGGTTTTCCCACAAAAAAATTTGTGTACAAAACCTATGGAAAATTTTTTTTCCCAAAATGTGTTTTTTACACGTTTCAGACAATTCTAAGCATTTTTTTAAAAAAAATTTTCTTTGAAAAAATACTTTGAAAATTTTTCCAAAAAAAATTCAAAATGGCGCCAAAAAAAAAGTTATGGGAGTTAAGGTCCAAAATTTTGGGAATTTACTAACTAGCAGGTGTACTACCTATACACAAAATTTGGGTTCTTAACTAGCACTTTTCATCCTTGGCAAATGCCCTAACTCTAACCCTAACCCTAACCCTAACCCTAACCCTAACCCTAACCCTAACCCTAACCCTAACCCTAACCCTAACCCTAACCCTAACCCCAAACCCTAACCCTAACCCTAACCCTAACCCTAACCCTAACCCTAACCCTAACCCTAACCCTCTGAGGTCACCAAGTGTGAAACCCCCTAACTCTAACCCTAACCCTAACCCTAACCCTAACCCTAACCCTAACCCTAACCCTAACCCTAACCCAAACCCTAACCCTAACCCTAACCCTAACCCTAACCCTAACCCTAACCCTAACCCTAACCCTAGTCCGAAAATCCCATAGGCTTTGTACATATGTACTAAGCCTATGGGGTTTTCCCACAAAAAAATTTGTGTACAAAACCTATGGAAAATTTTTTTTCCCAAAATGTGTTTTTTACACGTTTCAGACAATTCTAAGCATTTTTTAAAAAAAAATTTCTTTGAAAAAATACTAACCCTAGCATTTTTCCCAAAAAAATTCAAAATGGCGCCAAAAAAAAAGTTATGGGAGTTAAGGTCCAAAATTTTGGGAATTTACTAACTAGCAGGTGTACTACCTATACACAAAATTTGGGTTCTTAACTAGCACTTTTCATCCTTGGCAAATGTCCAAAATTTTGGGAATTTACTAACTAGCAGGTGTACTACCTATACACAAAATTTGGGTTCTTAACTAGCACTTTTCCCTAATGCCCTAACCCTAACCCTAACCCTAACCCTAACCCTAACCCTAACCCTAACCCTAACCCTAACCCTAACCCTAACCCTAACCAACCCTAACCATAACCCTAACCCTAACCCCCTAACCCTAACCCTAACCCTAACCCTAAACCCTAAACCCTAAACCCTAACCCTAACCCTAACCCTAACCCTAACCCCTAACCCTAACCTTAACCCTAACCCCTAACCCTAACCTTAACCCTAACCCTAACCCTAACCCTTACCAACCCTAACCATAACCCTAACCCTAACCCCCTAACCCTAACCCTAACCCTAACCCTAAACCCTAAACCCTAAACCCTAACCCTAACCCTAACCCTAACCCTAACCCCTAACCCTAACCTTAACCCTAACCCTAACCCTAACCCTTACCCTAAACCCTAACCCTAACCCTAACCCTAACCCTAACCCTAACTCTAACCCTAACCCTAACCCTAACCCTAACCCCTAACCCCTAACCCCTAACCCCTAACCCCTAACCCCTAACCCCTAACCCCTAACCCCTAACCCATTACCCTAACACTAACGCTCTAACCCTTACCCCAACCTTAACCCAAACCCTAAACCCTAACCCTAACCCTAACCGAAGCCCAACCCTAACCCTAACATAGTTTCCTTCCTCTGCAGTTGGCGCGAAATTATACAGTTGGCACTACATAAAAATTAAATCACCACTCTTAGCTGTCTGCTTAGAAAGCCAATACAAGCACGAATGGACATAATTGTACAGCCAGGCTCAGCACATGTACATAAATTCCCTAACCACAGTCAAGCAGTTTTCCACTTTAAAAGTTGGCGCAGAATTCAAATATTAACAGTTGCCGCTACATTCAAATTAAGTCACAATTATTACTTTGTGCTGCTTACAGCCAATACATACATGTATGGAAATTCCCCATCCAGACTCACACATGTATGGTACCCACAGTCAGCCAGTTTCCCGCCTTAACAGTTGGCGCGAAATTCAAATATTAACAGTTGCCGCTACATTCAAATTAAATCGCAATTCTTAGTTGTGCTGCTTACATAGCCAATACATACAGGTATGGAAATTCCCCAGCCAGACTAAGCACATGTATGGTTGCCACAGTCAGCCAGTTTCCTGCCTTAACAGTTGGCGCGAAATTCAAGTATTAACAGTTGGCGCTACATTGAAATTAAATCACAAGTCCTAGCTGTGTTTCTTACATGATAGCCAATACATAAAAGTATGGAAATTCCCCAGCCAGACTCAGCACAAGTATGGCAATTCCCAAACACAATCAGCCAGTCAAAACCCAAGTCTCATCCTAATTGGAAGTAGTATAACTGGAATTCAAATTGTATTTCAGAGTATTTCAAACCAACATGGCGGGAATCTACATCAACAGGGATATCGACAGTGCCATCCTGATTGGAAATCACAATGTTATGAGTGCTCAGTTTAAGCAGAAGTATTTTTGTGGGACAGCAATCGTCATCATCATCTGAACGCATTATGTCCTCACTAACTACCCTTTGGCTGCCTTCAGTGGGGGAATCCAAAAGTTCCTGGTT